>NC_056729.1:1018572922-1018592922 GCF_019279795.1 Protopterus annectens
ATAATTTTATTAGTTTTAAGTCTGATGAAGCAATAAGGTCTATTGTGAAAGCGCTAACTTTTTATTTTTATGTCTAGTAAATTCCATTTTTACTGAAACGCAGTGTAATTTGTTGCCAAGTACTGGAACATGCTTTGGTTATACCGATATATACTGAGTGGACATATTTCCATTGTTTTGGGGTGAACCAGTTGTTCTAGCAGCAGTTACATTCTGTGTTTTTTTGCTTATACTTGAATATCAGTGATCACAGAGTTCACATCTCTCAAAAGACTAACAACCAGTTACACTGACAGCAAATGTAGCTGAATATACACTTCTTGACAACTAAAGAACCATTTGTATGTTGACTAAAAACTTTAGTTTTTTTCATCCTTTAAGTTACATGCCCTTTAAGTATTTTAGCTGTTTGCCTTTTGGCACAGATTTTGAGCCATATTTACATGGAGATGTAGAAATAGTGACAGAGGTGCATGTCTTTATATTGTATAATGTCTTCACCTCATAGAGCGGAGTGAGTTTGGTATAATCGTTAAGGTATTCACCTAATAGACTCAAGGTATATGGTTTAATTCTAACCTCAAATTAGGTTAGCCTAGCATCTTAACCGCCATAATGCTGTAGGATACAGACTAATCACCAAACAGTTTAAAACATAACTTGTTTTTGTGGTAACACTATATGTACATCCAACGATGCTGGAAACTCATATGTAGCTAAAAATGGAGTATTACTCTGGATGTTTGTTAATGTGGCAGCCCTGGGGAAAATGACATACTTATCCTGACTACTAGTACAGCTGACTGGATTGCTAACATGTAAAGCTACACTACCTGTAACAGGTATACTCACCCCAGCATTCTCTGAGGTGCTTAAATCTCCTTCTCTGCAGCTGAGCATTTTCTTCAATCTGTTAAGGGGCTGTGGAGAAAGAAATGGGAGTCCATTAGGCATTTTATGGAGACAGTAACACTTTGCATGTGGATGTTTAAAGTGAAGCTTATATATCGTACATAGGTAGCACCTGCTTCCTTCCTCTGATCAGCTTGGGATTTTTGTGTTTCTTATTGTTATAATGATGGCGGCACTCTTCACCATTATGTGATATGCTTGTGGCATGTGTAGCATCTTGTTCTCAGCTGTTTCATGAATTAAGAACAGTCATTTTGGGGAAAGGAAAGAAGAAATGAAGGAAGAAACAAAAAAGAAGGTAAGCTTGTTAGAACAGGTAGCAAGGCAAGACAAGCAAGACTAACAGGGGAGCATGGTAACACAATGAGAGGGGGGGAAACATAATGGTGGAAACATTAGACAGAGGGAACACAATGCTGGTGGAGAATTGTACAACAAAAAGGGGTAGGCATAGGCACAAATGGTAGTGGTTCACCAGGATGGGGGAGAGGATTGAGTTTTACATCTGCTGTCTATGACAGCTGTAATCCAGTGGGAACTTATTCACCACCCTCGGTACTGTCTCTTCTTGTGGAGTGCTAATAGGCCTTGCTGAGGCATGGACACAGTTCTAGATGCTGCTGCATATAATAATGAAATAAATGGAGAGAAAAAATAAACCAAATAAATGTATATAATGGAAAGGCTAGCAACAAAGAGGGTGGGAAAGAGAAGTACATATACAATGAAAAATATGAAGCTAATATACATTTCTACAATGACAAACTTCCAAGTAAGATACTTGATTGAACAACAAACACACTTTTTGATTTATCAAAGCTGTGAGCATATACACCTGTGACTGAGACTTGAACTCACAACCATCATTACCTGCATTCTTAAAGGTAGAGCTGTAACATATTGTGATACATGCACAACTGAAATGACGTGTCTGAAATGACGTGTCTTGTCCAAACCACAGTAATGGGATGTGTGAGACCAATGTACATGCATGAATAGAAAATGGTCTCAGTCATACACACAGGTAATATGATCAAAGAAACCAAGTATATTAACAAAGTGAGTCTGTTAAAGAAATGTCCACAAAAAATAACAATGTAATTTGTACATATTTTTTACAATAGCGAAACAAGTACTTCAGCAATGTCAGAACCCTCATGAGAGGAGAGGGGAACTTGAACCTACAGACAACATTATAAGGTAAGGGTACAATCTTAACAACTTGACTCACTTGTCCAAATATGAAGCAGGATTCATACACACACACACACACACACACACACACACACACGCACACACGCACACACGCACACACACACACACACACACACACACACATGCACACACGCACACACGCACACACGCACACATGCACACACACGTAATAATGTCTCTACTGCTACCTTTGAACTAGACAAGTGGCAGTGATGCATAAAAGCGATTTTGTATGAAGCTGCATCCATTCTAGCTTAATAGATTCTTAGCATTAAAACCTCTACAGTATGAAGAACATATACTCACCCTCAATGCTCTCTTGGGCACTCTAGTCTCATCCTGTGCAGCTGCTTATTGTCTGCAATAGCTTCATGGGCTATGGAGAGTAAAACAGCAGTGTGTAAGAGCTATGGATGGCAGGTATTAGCAGGTTGTATGTGTAGATAACATAAGTTCTACTTACAGTACATAGGTAATGTCTGCTTCTTTCACCATCTAGCAGGTTGGGATTTCATAGGATCATAGGAGATTATTAGGCTATTGACCCAGAAGTTATTTTAAGCCTAGCCATTCCATCCCAATGTAATACCATAGAAATGCTAGTCAATACCCAGGACTGCATTTAGTAATGACTGCCCATGTCCTGGAGAGTTGTGGGCACTATCCCTGGTACGAATTTACAGTCTCCCATCCATTTGTCCAGGTTTCTCTTGAACAGTGTCATAGAGCTGCTCTGTTTCACATGAATTGGTAGCCTGTTCCAAAGATGCAGCAGTTGCTGGGAGATAAATCTGCCTCTCTAACATGCCTATTTAAATCGCTGGCCATATTTGGTCCCAAGAATGGGTAACCCTTGTCCCATTTGATATACGGATGTGCAGCATGTTCATTGGGTTTGGGTCTTAGATTGCTGTGTAGGTCAGGCCTAACAGGGACCTTAGTTGGTCTGTGTAAGGCACAGGCTGGAGACCCTTGATCGTCTTTGTTAGAAACCAGTGAGATCTCTCTAATTGCTGCTGTTCCTTAGTATGGTACATGCCATACAGGGTGTTATACTTAATTATGTGCCAGATAAGCGCCGAGTAGGATCAAGGGATCATAGGTTACTAGGCTACCGGCCCTGAGGCCCTTATAAGCCTAGCCAGGAGTGTATTCCATGTTTAGATAAGTCAGCACCTGATGCCCCTGACCAGCAGAGACACGGGTGGAATCCCATGGGTATATTTTGTTTCCCATCCAGTTATCCAGGCTGTGCTTAAAAAAAAGATAAAGAGGTACTCTGCTTGGCTTGGAGAGGGAGTCTATTCCATAGATAGGGGAGTCTCTGAGACAGAAATCTGTCCTGCCAACAAGTTCTATTGATGTCACAGACCAGGTTGAAGCCAAGTGTGTGAGTTACTCGAGTGGAGCTTGACTTGTGGATATGCAGCAGTCCCATCAAGGTGGGGTCTGTGATCACCTTGTATGCCAGACAGAGGTCATCTTTGAGGAGTCTGTATGAAACTGAGTAGAGGGCTAGGGCATTTAGCCTATCTGTGTATGCTAGATGTTTGAGGCCCTGGATTCTCCTGGTGAGGAACCTCTGTGGTGTCTCCAGCTGCTGCATGTGCTTTGCTAGGTACATGCCGAAAGGGGCGTTGTCCTCAATAATGGGCCTTATAATGGAAGAATACAGTGATGTTATGACCTCCTTGTCTCTGGATGTGATACCCTTACTTATGAGGTGGTCCATGTAGAAGACTTTCTGTACAATGAAAGCAACATGGTGGTCAAAAGTCAGGTTGCTATAAACCTGAATGCCCAAATCCCTCACGACTGAATGCGTGTTTAGAACGTTGTTAATAATGTGATAATTTGTGGGGACGTCACTCCGAAGGGGATGATGATGCATTTTTTGGTATTAAGTTTAAGGCCATGTTTCTGGCACCAGTCATTTGTCTGAGTGAGACTCTCTTGGAGGATGTCCATATCACTAGGGGAATTGATGACAGCACCCAGCTTGCAGTCATCTTGCAAACTTTGTCAGCCATAGCCCACTGGTTTTGCCCTGCACCTCAGAAAAGTATATCCCAAATAAAAGAAGCCCCAAGACCAATCCCTGGGGTATGCCACTTGTTACAGGTCTACTGCATGAGATGGCTTCCCCTATTTTGACTAGGTGGGTTCTATCAGTGAACCAGTTTGCTACCCATCTGGTAACATATGGATTGATGCCTAGTTGGGAGAGTTTATCTAGTATGCCCAACTGGAGAATAGTGTTAAAAGCTTTGGTCAGGTCAAGGTAGGCAGTGTGCGCCGCCTTCCCCTTGTCCTTGGCTTTGGTGACTGTCTCAAAGAAGTTGACCAAATTTAACAGACATGCCTTCCCAAGCCAAACTGTGTGGGATTGAGTGTTTGGAGATTGTCAATGTCCTTGTTAATGAGGTCCACGATAATCCATTCCATGGCCTTGCAGATCAGGCTAGTTAGGCTGATGGGTCTATAATTTCCTTGATCGGTGGATGCTCCACCTTTGTGCAAGGGGATGACAGTGGCTGTCCTTCACTCAGCTGGGATGAAGCCGGTACTCAGGCTTTGGTTGAATACTGCACCAAATGGTGTTGCAGGCTCCTGCCTGAGTTCATGTAGGATGCAGCCTGGGATGTTATTGGGTCCCATGGAGGCTGTTTTTGTTTTGCCTTTAAGAGAGCAGTGACGACCTGTTCCGTAGATATAATGGGTAGGGGGTAGGTACTGGGGATGTCCTGATTTACTGATGGGGAGAGAGGGGTAAAGTTTTTGCTGAATCTATCAGCCAGCAGGTTTGCTATATCTACGGCATTTGTATATGTGG
This sequence comes from Protopterus annectens, assembly GCF_019279795.1. Classification (NCBI taxonomy): domain Eukaryota; kingdom Metazoa; phylum Chordata; order Ceratodontiformes; family Protopteridae; genus Protopterus; species Protopterus annectens. The sequence goes on from NC_056729.1 coordinate 1,018,577,883, forward strand.
TGTCCTTGACCACCAGTTCTGAACAGATTTGGGTGCTTCCTTTGAGGTTGCAGATGTATGTGAAGAAGGCCTTATGATTTTCTCTAGTAGATGTGGCCAATTTGGACTTGACGTTTGCTTTGGAGGATTTCACTAATGCTCTTATTTGCTTGCTCAAGCTAAGGAGACATTGTTTCCGATTGGGCACCTGCTCCTTTTTGGTCTTGGACAGCAAGTTTTTCCTTTTGTTATAGAGTTTATTTATTGCAGATGTCCACCAGACAGGTTTACTCTTCCTTGTGGAGGATGATTTAGTCCTGTTGGGTATTCCTGATTCCATGCATCTATATAAATGATTATGTAGTGCTTTGGTGTAGTTTTGGATATTGGTGCCACTTCCTACAGAGGGGTAGAGGCAGTGAAGCTGTTTATACCATCCCTCAGGAGGCTGTAATCAGCTTTGGAGAAGTTTTTATATCTGATCCTTGCTGGAGGGGAGTTGGGGGAGATTGTGACTTCGAAAGTGACCACTTTATGATCAGATCTTCCAGGGACGATGATACTATAGGGATGCTGCAGTGTTTACTCATGTTGGTTAATACCAATTTCAAGATATTATCCCCTCTTGTGGGATTCCAAGGCATTTGCATTGATAAACTCGAGGAATCTTTGGGCATTTGTGTTCTAGCATGAGTAGTTTTTTCCAGTCTATGTTTGGGAAGTTAAAGACACCCAAGATCAGGGTAAAGAGTTGAATCTTGATAGATTTGAACAAGTCCAAATGGGTGGATTGGGCTGGTAGCTAGCTATGATTTGAATAGCAGTGCTGTCAATGGTTAACTGCACCTGGAGTGCCTCCTGTGTGTCATACTATTTGATCAGCCTGGAGGTGTGTATGTCTTTAATGGTATATTGAAACTCCACCTCCTTTAACTTTACTGCCCACAGTTTGGGGTCTGAATGTATGATAGGATGAGTAACCAGATAAGGCTGGGGTGCTCTCCGCAGCTTTGAACTGGGTTTCTGTGGCTGCACAGATGTCAGCATTTTTCAGGATTAAGAATGCTTGCAATGAGTACAGTTTCATGTTTAGATTCCAAGCATTTAGCAGCATGACCTTTAATTTGTGTTTTGTTTAAATTTTTATGTTGGTAGTTTTAACCTCATCACTTTTCCTAAAAAGGCACTATAGGGGAGGCAAGAGCCTTTGCCAGAAGCCTGAAGCCCAGGTGAGACAGATGCAGACCATCTCTGGCAAAGCATCATGGTCTGTAGATCATATCTTCCCAGGCTGTCAGGTACTGGATCCCCCTGGAATGACACCAGAAACTAAGCCAATTGTTAAAGTCAATCATCTTCTGTTTGAACTTAGGCATCATTCTGGGTGGAGGCAGAATACTGTTTAAGGCTAGGGTCATATCTGCCTGGGACAAATAATCAGTGAGCTCAATCATGTCTCTCTTCATATAGTCCAGGGAGGCACGTCTCAAGTCATTCGCATCAACATGGAGTATGACAGTAATAACAGTACCTGTTGTTGAGAGACTTGAGAGTATATGTGATATAGTGGATTCTGGCACCTGACAGAAAACTAACCTTGACTTTCTCCTTATCCAGCCTGGTGAGAGGCACATCTGTGTGTCTCACAATGGAGTTTCCTGTGATTAATATGTTGGGTTTATGGTGAAGCCTTAGTGGCTGTGAGACACAGGTGTGTAGACTATGCGTGGTATATGGTGTGGAGGGCTTTGGAGATCACGTGTGTTTTTCCTCAGAGGTCTCCTTTGTTTGAGTGTGTTTATGTTGAGGACCTCGGCATATGTGGGTGTATGTTGTGTAGGTGTGGGTGGTGTTTGAGGTGTAGTGATTGTGTTGACAACCGTTTCGGTGACAGATATACCGGCTTGGGGAGGCATGGACTCTAGGTTCCTAATGTAATTGCATCTCTCACAAATTGTGTTCCTAGGTGGTAGCAGTAGATGGTTGTCTGTGCACATGAGGCAGTTGCTACACTGTCTCAGGACGCCCATATCAACCAGACTGGCAGGAGAAACTGTAGGAAATTGTCCATCCATAGTTGTCAGAAACTGAGGGAGAAAGACCAGGGAGAGGTAAGTGGTAGGCCTAAAGCCCAAGTGCTTAAACTAAAACTAAGAGGCTTAGAATAACAACAATTTAGACAGGCTATAAACAAGCAGTAATAAATGCAACAGAAAAGATGCAGTTGAACACTTTAGAGAACAGACAGCAAGTAGCAGGAAAAAGCAAAGCAAGATGAAGTAACAGAGTAGTAGGAAGAAACACAAATTAGAAAATATAAGAAGCTGAATAAAGTGTCTTTTTTTGGTTATAACTTCTTTTGCTCTTGAGATGATGCCTTTACTAATCAAGTGTGCTACATAGAAAGTCTTCCTTACTGCAGTAGACACATGGTGGTCGAAGTTAAGGTCACAGTCAACTTGTGATCCCAGGTCCCTTACCACTTCATGGGTACTTAGGGTGTTGTTGTTGACTTGATAGTGTGAAGGGACATTGTGTTGAAGGGAATGATGATGCATTTTTTACATTCAGTTTGAAACCATGACTAATACCAGTCGTTGGTCTATATGAGACCCTCCTGGAGTATACTGACCTCATTTGGGGATTCAATGATTTCACCTAGTTTGCAGTCATCTGTAAACCTGGTCAGCCACAACCCCTTAGTTTTTACCTGAACCTCTGAGAAGTATGTATCAAACAGTAGGGGAGCTGACACTGACCCCTGTGGCACCCCACTGGTAACAGGTCTGCTGGCTGATGTGGAGTCACCCACTTTGATAGGGTGTGTCTGGTCTGTGAGCCAGTGGGAAACATATCTTACAATGAAGGGGTATACATTCAGTTTGCTAAGTTTATCGGGAATGCCTGGATGTGGGATTGTGTTGAAAGCCTTTGTCAGTATGCTATTTGTACAGATTTGCCCTCATCAATGGCCTTAGTCACACTTTCAAAGAAATCCCCTAGATTTAACAAGCAGGATCTGCCCTTCACAAAGCTGAATTGGGTAGGATCCAGGGTTTGGAGGTCACCTATATCTTTGTTTACAAGATCCATAAAGATATGTTATTGGCCTTACAGATGAGGCTAGTAAGGCTTTTGGGCCTGTAATTCCCCAGGTCTGTTGCTAGGCCACGTTTGTGGAGGGGGATAACTGTTGCTGTTCTCCATTCTGCAGGAACAAACCCTGTAGTTAGCCTATGAATGAAAAGGTTACATAGTGGTGATGCTAGTTCATGTTTTAGCCTGTTTAGAAGACAGCCTGGGATGTCATCCGATCCCATAGAGACTGTGTTTTTTGCCTTGGACAAGGCTTTAAAGACCTGTTCTTCAGATATGTAGGGTGGGGGGAAGTTTGGGGGAAGGTTTGTTGTAAGTTAGGAAAGGATAAGGGAGTGACATTTTCATCAAACCTATCCGTTAGCAGGTTTGCTATATCTGTGAGGCCAGTGTATGTGATACCATTAACCACTAGTTTTGCACATGCTTGAGTCATACCCCTTAGGTTATGTATGTAGCTGGCCTTATTGTTATCCTTGGCTGTACTTTATAAGTTTCTTTCAAAAGAATCCTTGGAGGATTTGAAAAATTGTCTTATTTGCCTGTTGAGGCTGAGGAGGGTGCTTTTCCATTGTTAGGGCCTTGCCTTTGTTTTCTTGGACAGCAACATTTTGCATTTATTGTAATGTTTGCTGATGCTGGATGTCCACCATGGCAGCTTGTTTTTACTTGGGCTCTGGCTTTGATTCTTTCTGGTACGGCCAACTTTATACACTTATGCAAGTGACTGAACAGGGCTTTAGTGTAAGCTTTGGCATAGTTACCACTTCCATCTTGGGGTGGGGCTTGGAATGCACTTATACCTTCACCTAGGAGGGTATAGTTTGCCTTGGTCAAGGTTTTTTAGTCTGATATCACCCTTTGTGAGTTCTGCTGTTATTGCCAACTCGAAGGTGACTGATTTGTGGTCAGTTTTAACTAATGAGGTTCCCACAGCTGTGGCAGTGCATCTGTTTGACATGTTAATGAGGACCAGACCCAGAATGTTTGTTCCCCTTGTCAGAGTATGGACAATTTGCTCCAGGGTATATGAATTAACAAAGTGAAGGAAGTTTGCGCTTGTGAGTTAAGGCTAGAGTAGGTTTCCCAGTTGATGGTGTGGTACTTGAAATGCCTCACAATCAGTGAAATTTGGATAGTCTGCAGTTTGTTCAAGTAGGCTTCATGGACATTGTCACCCATGGATGAGGGTCTATAACTGGCTATAACTTGAATGGGGGTTTTACCCACTGTAACCAGGACCTGGAGTAACTCCATGGAGTTGTCCAGTCTAACTAGGCGGAAGGTGAATTTATCTCTAATACAAATTGAAACACTATCAACTTTGGTTTTCACACATTCATTTTGTAGTCTAAAGGTGTAGAAGGCAGTGTACCTTGCATGCTGGGGCACTCTGTGAGGTTTTGAACCAGGTTTCTGTGACTGCACAGAAATCTACATCTTCTAGTGATATAAGTGCTTCCAGGGAGTGCAGTTTTTGTTTTAAGTTCCTAGAATTTAGCAGCATGACCCTTATTTTGTACTAATTGGTTAATTTCACATTGGTAATGTTGTTTTTGAGACCTTGCCTAAAAAAGGCACTATGGGGGAGGCAAGAGGCTTTGCCAGCAGCCGAAATCCCAAAAATACTTGGTGCAAACTGTCTCTGGCAAAACAGTGCGGTTTGTCGACCATGGCTTTCCAGGCTGATAGGAACTGGATCCCTTTGAATGACACCAAAAACTGAGCCAGTTATTGAAATCAATAATTTTTTGTTTATATTGTGGCATCATTCTAGGTGAGGGTACTATGCTGCTCAAGGCCAGGGACATATCTGCCTGGGAAACATACTCAGAGAGCTCAGCCATGTCTTTCTTCATATAGTCCAGTGAGGTAAGTCTCAAGTCATTCATATCAACATGAACTATGACAGAGTCATAATGGTACTTGTTGCTGAGAGATCTGACTGCATGTGTGATCTGATGAATCCTGGCACCAGACTGTGACTTTCTCCTTGTTCAACCTGGTGAGTGGGACATCCATGTGTCTCACTACTGAGTCTTCAGTAACAAGAAAATGTGTTTTTGATTGTTACTCCTTACTGGCTTGGTGGGTGAGACTGGTCTATATTAAAATCTCGAAGTCCGACAATATCGAATACGATATTGTCGACAGGAGAATACCGAAAGCACACTACATCGAACGTTTAAATGGAAAAGCTCCATAGGAGGAGATTTCCATTTACTTCAATGTAGTGCATTCTCGGAGTTGGTATATTTAAGTGGGGGGTGCAGGGGGGCTTGCCCCCCTGCCTACACACTATTTATTTATTTTTTTTTAATTTAGTATTTTTTGTTTTTTTGGTTTCGATGGTTTAAGACTTCAGTCACTAAAGTTCGATCTTTAGTGATTCGAAGTTTTAAACCTTCAAGATTATAATATAGACCCGGGTGAGACATTGGTGTTGCTATGCATCATGGGTGCTCTGGGTACTGTGTTAGTTGTAGCAGTCTTGTGTTTTGGAGGTCTCTGGTGTTTCTGTAAGTTTTTTGAGAGAACCTCTGCATATGTGGATGTATTTGTTTGATCCATACTATGTGGATGAGTAGTGGTACTATGAGCATATGTAATGGTGGGTTAGTTGACAACCTTCTCTATGTTACTGTTTTGAGTGAAAGAGTGCATGGATTCTAGATTCTTGGTGTAAATACATCTCTCACACTCGGTACTAGAGTGTGTTATTAGTAGAGGGTTGTCTATGTGCATGAAGCAATTAGTACACTACCTCAAGAGACCCAAGTCAACAAGGTTAGCAAGAGAAACAAGGGTAGTCCAACTGTCCATAATGCTAGGTTGAACACTGTTGTCACAGAGGAGCTCAGTGGATGGATATTGTTGCCTGGGTTTTAAGGAAAATTTGTTGAATTTAGCTGTCCAGCTTTGTCGCACAACTGCCCGAGAGTGCGCAATGCAGGAACTAAATACCAGAAGTGAAAAACTTGAAAAAAAATTTTGAAAATATTCAAAAGAACCAATGAGGATGCTTATTCCAAGCATTAGATTGGCCTCCCTTTACCAGACAGGTCCCAGTCAGCACAATTCTCTCACAAAAGTGCATATAGGCCCCTTTCATTCCAAAGTGGCCTGGAAAACACGATCAGAACAAACAAACCACTACAAACAGTTTCAGAAGCAGCAAGCCTGTATCTGGACTATGTTACAGCTACTAGCTACCCTAGTTTCAGCAGGAAACACTAGAGAATGTTTACAACAGCAGAAACATAGCAGTGAGACACATTGCCTCATATAATTATAATGGATAAGGTACTGCTCCCCCATTTGTAGGATGCCAGTAACTAGTAACAGCATGGACTAAACTTACTCATGGCTCAGTTTTATACTAATGCCCTTTATAGCTTTTCTGTAAGAGCATCTAGCTTTAATCTTTATGGAGGAAGTGGAAGGAAATGTTGGTCTCCTCCACACTGCTTCTGTGCTATAAAAGGATCCATTCCTTCTGTTTTTTTCTAGCCATGATGTCTCACTCAGAAGAATCACAAGAAAAAATGGTAGAATATCTTTGATTACACCCATTCTTCTTGTAGCACCTGCCAGACAATGGTGCACAACAATGGATAACAATGGGCATCTCATTTGCATGGCAGATAGTAGGCCAGGGTAAAATAGGTACTGAATTTAAAGTGTTCACTATGGCACTTTAAGTGGTGAAAAGCAGCAGTCCCGTATCCTTCTAAATGTTACTGATAAATCAGGTACTACAGCAACTCCATTTTCATAAGGTTATATATGGGAGGTCCAACTACAGACATGGCATGGATCATGCATGTGTCGTGCTGACCACAGGGTCCCACGAGTGCGCAGGGCATTGAGTATAAGTGAGTGCAATGTTTCAAATAATCTCAATGTGCCAAATTACTGATTTAGAAACAATAGTGAGTTGAAGCCTAATCAACATAATCACACTCAACCAGCTGGATTTGCATGATATAAGCATGAGAGAAACCACTGAAATACTTGACTCTACAGAAGAAATCATAGAGTAGCAACTTGTAAACCTACAGCAGCTGAACCTGAGAGCAATACCTACTAAAGATTTACTTGTACAAAGTTAAGTGTTGTTTGTAAATTCATTTTATCAAATATAGCTGCTTTGAGGTACTATTGCAGTTGTTCACATACTGTAAAATATATTGGCCAATACATTTAAGTGTTTTGTGAATCTGAATTGAGAGGGGTACTGCAGGGGGAAGGCATTTGTTGGGCTCAAAGACTGTAAACATAATGGGAGAGCATCCATCACCATATGCCTGGAGTACATTTCACTACATTCTGGTTGAACCTTGTGATACCAGTTTAAATAAAAGCATGTGTCTGCTATATAGGTTACACATGTATGTTGTGCAAAATCTTTATAACCCTGAGAGAAAATAGTAATGTCATGTCTGTCGGTTGCAATGATATGAATGTCCTACTGTGGGAGACATTTGCTCAGTAAACTTCTGTGACTGATAATACTTAAGGAGGGAGGATAAAGATATATGTCTGCCAGATGCACACACTCCATGCTTACAGGAGGAGACTGGTGGTGTAAGGATAATTAAAGGCCACTCATGAAAATTATATTAATACTAGTGTTTTCTATGTACAGAACAATTCCTATAAAAAAAAAAAAAAAAAAGAAAAAGGAGAAACCTACTGCAGACTCTGCCAAAGAGACAGCACAGGCCTGCCATCTCCATAGCAAATAGTTATTTAAACTGACTTCTGCTGACTAGGCCTATCATGACTATGCCTGGCAAGATCTTCTTATTGACATCAATGTGACTCTTAGCTATGACTGCAGTAATGCAATGGTGCACTACAGGGACACTGACATACATGACACTGTAAAAAGAGTCCACCTGGCTCAGGAGGTAGATCATCCAATACAGAACCATGAGTTGAGCCACCTTTAACAGAGATGGAGAAGTGTCAGATCTCTGATAGAAGTAGTGCCACCTCAACTTGGTCACACAGTGCTGTGCTCAATGTTGGGGCAGAGCTTGGAGGTCCAGCAAGAGTGTTTCCTGGAATTCCCAATGCACATACACCTCTTTCTGTATGAGTACTTGTAAGTTGTCTGCTTGACTTCTTAGTCACTGTCCAGCTCATTAAAACTGTCTGATTTATCATATACAGAGATATCAGATATTTCCCCTGTACAGTGAGTGGGTATAGTTGTATCCCTTGTCTGATTCGTTTTGTGGGTTCCAGTCATACCTCTCTACTTGCTAGCACATGAAATCAGAACAGAACCAAAAATGTTGGAGGAGCAAAGGCCCAAAGTCAGGTTCGGGTTTTAATTATCAGTCTCATAAGCATAGGAAGTTTGTAGAATAACAGGTTTTGCTTTAGCATGCATTTTCTGAAGGCTATGAAGTCTGAAACTCAAATGCCTGTCATTATTTAGTGAATTCAGTCCTCAATGACTTGCCATAAAACTACACATTTTATGTGGAGCAAACCAAAAATATAAGGTAAAAACCTAGTCCCACAGCATATCCAGCATGACAAACAAGATACCCAAGTAGGAAGTGACCCCCTCACAAAATGCTGATGCAGATCATAGGTGTGTCATGTGTGGGAGTTGTGATAACTGCCTGGGTGACCTGCAGACACATTGTAGATATCATGTGCATTACAGACCACCTGGAAGTTGATGGAGTGATACATTTTATGGTTGACAGCTCACCAGATGGAGCTTTTATTTCAAAATGGATACAATCTATGTTCCCTAGTACATTAGGAAAATGGACAATATCATAGAATTCTTGCATAGTGCTTCCTCTATCCGCTAGGGTACATGGGAACCACATATGCTCCCCCACATGCCTCAGCATGGCATTGAGAAACGCATGGATTATTCTCAAGGCAAATGCCTGAGATACTTGCATTGCCTTCCCAGTAGGTCACTGAAAGATCCCTGAAGGTAATAAGGGCACACATACCTAAGTAGCCACTGGGAGAGGTACTCCACAAATCCAACAGTGCGTGCTGCAAATGAGGCTGGCATATATCCACAATTTCTTGCATGGTGTTTTTATCCACAAAGCACTGGTACAGAATGTTATTCCCTTGGAGTCCATGAAATATCAAGTGCTGTTGGATGACCCAACCCTTCCAGGGATGATGACGCACATGCACAGTAGTGGTAATAAGGGCCTCTTGCAGAAACACATTTATTAATGCTGCAGCAACTGTTTACATTATTTAACAATTCCCTTAGCATGGGCATGAGCATTCACCCAAGTTCAGTTATACAACGGGCACAGCTCCATTCAGTCATTTTTATACATTTATGAATTGCTCTGTCTTCTTGTTTTGCCTCATCTGCACGCTCCAGGCCACTCACTTTAATAAAAGTACTCATTACTATGTCCTTATACAACCAATAGCATATACCATGCCATAGCCTGCTGCTCAGCAGTCCCCACTAGTGGTCTGTGTGTCCCTTAATTGGACAAACTTTGAACATGACTGCTTTTCATGTGAATTTTTAAAGCTTGATGTGAGAAAGTTTTCTGAATCCAGCCCTCTTCTGGTTAAGTGCCTTGCTCAGTGTTTCATATTAAGTAATTGGAGAATGAGCCAGTCAAATCCAGGACTACAGGTTTAGGCTCATTACCTGATCATAGCCTTATTTCTCAATGCTAAACTAGAATATTCTGTATTTCAAATCAAAAACTTCAATACAAATCATTATTGAAGATGACTCTGTTACCACTTTTATTTGTAGGTTTGATGCAGATAATACCACAGTTCTACAAGTAATTAATGATTTGCATCTCCTTCCTACTACATTTATAGAGCTTGCTGTGTAGAGTCTGTTCACATGAACTCTGACCACCTTAACAATGCACTTTAATCCTAACTCTGCCCCTGCCCCAAACCCTAACCCTACACCTTACCTTATAAAAGCCCTTCCTGTAAAACTACCACTACAAAAGACAAACTCAGACACACTAACATGCACCAACACGCACACTACAAGCATTACATCTGCTCTCTTACCTACCCTACCCATACACACTCTCAAAAAAACACGCACTCCTGAGCAAGCACACACACACACACACACACACACACACACACACACACACACACACTAAAGCCACTCTGTAAATTAACCTTTACCCTAACTATAAAACGCAAACACGTGCACAAACTCTTCCATCCATACCCAAACCGTACTTACCTGTGTCAAAAAAACATACCTTCAAGATTCTGAACATTTGAAAATGTGAAGTTGGATACCATCTACCACCCCTTTTGTTTATTGAACAAACATACATATGATAAAATGTCGGGGAACTATATCTATAGTTCATAGGTTAGTACTAGACTAACTGCCCTTGCAAGCCATTTTAAGCCTAGCCAATTATCCCTTGTGAGACTCAAATGCTGCACCTTGTGTTTGTAAGGCAAACACCTTAACCATTAGGCCAATGGGTCTATGTTGCATTATCGAAAATACGGTTCATCGAACTGCATTTCCGATAATACACTTCCGCAAAAGTGCATTATATCAAAAATGCACTTTCGCGGAACAAAAACAGTAAAATGCAAAAAAAAAAAAAAAAACATAACAAACTAAACAGTATTATGCATGGAGGCAAGCCCCCCTGTACCCCTCATGTGAGAGGCTGTGCCCCAAACACCACCCCCATCCTTTATTATTCTCACTCAGAGATCACACTACAATGGGGAAAAGGGAATATTCCCTTATCCCCACTATCACGATCTGAACAGGAGTTTCCTTAGTTGTACATCAACAGTATATGTTGATGTACAGCTAACAGTACATGGAAACTGCATGTTTTTTTTTTAATTTAGCGAAAATGCAATTTCGACAAAATGCACTTTCACTAAAGTGTGTTCGATAAAGTACGGTTTGACGAACCATACTTTTGACAATACAAATAGGACCCATATACATATATATATATATATATATATATATATATATACATATACATATATATATATATATATATATATATATATATATATATATATATATATATATATATATATATATATATATATACATATACATATGTGCGTATAAAACATATGTGTGTATGGGTCGACTTTCATTCACTGAAAACACATTTCACTGAATTTCAATTCACCCACATCAAATCGTTGAACACTCAAATCATTGAAAACTCATTTCACTGAATCACATTTCATTGAATGTAAGTACTGCTGGGCAAATAAAACATATATGCCCTTTCTCCACTGTATTGCAATCCTGGAGTCTGTATATTTAGTTATGGGGGTGTGGGGGAGTAGCCCCACACCTACTTTTGGTTTTATACTGTTAGCTTTCAGTGAAATGAGATTCATAAATGGGGGCTACACCCCCCACACCCCCAATGTGGAAGGCTGTGTCCCCCAAACCCCCTCTAACTTTATATACTAACTCCAAGATTGCACTACCGTGGGGATAAGGGCATATACATTTTATTTGCCCAACAGTACTTACATTCAGTGAAATGTGGTTCAGTGAAATGAGTTTTCATTTGACCTTTCTGTGATTTTTTGAGAGTGAATTGAAATTCATTGAAATGAGTTTTCTGTGAATCAAAGTAGACCCACACACACACACACACACACACACACACGTATATATATATATATATATATATATATATATATATATATATATATATATATATATATATATTGTACAACACACCCACTAATTAACTAATCTACCTCCTCCCCTATTTACTTAGTCATACTACTACTCCCCACCTGTACCTATAATCTACTTCTCATCCCTTTGCTCTCCTCCCCAATCATTAAAATGTGTACAACTTTCATCCCTTCACAACTTAAACTACTTATCTGTTTATCACTTTTATCTTCTCTTGTAACTACTTACCTCTTAACATCCTACGAATACCCACTTTACTCTACTCTTCCTTTTCCCTCTAAATACACCTCTACACCTATATCACCTTTCTCTCCTACCTTTTTAAATCTCACCACTCAGCCTAACTACCTACTAGCCAAATACCACAGACTAGCACATTTCAAGTTAAGCAAAATAAAAACTAGGAAACTATTTGACTGTTTTTACAAACTTCTCCAACCAAAATATTTTAAACTCCTCCACACACTATTGGATGGAAATATTCATCCTAACCCTGGCCCACACCATGCCAATACCAATGCCTACATAAAACAAGACAAAACTACTTCTCTGTCATCTTCCATCCCTACCAACTCGCTCTCTATTGCCCATCTCAACATACAAAGTATTTGTAACAAAATTACTCAAGTCCATGCCCTTCTAGATGTCCATCAATTTGATATTTTATGTTTAACTGAAATGTGGCTTAAGCCTACCATTAAGGACAATGAAATCACTCCACCTGGGTATAACATCATTAGACTTGACCGCACTACCAAAAAGGGAGGATGAGGAGTAGCAATTCTCTATAAAACACAATTCCAAGTTAGTACTATAAATCTGACTTGTACCCTAGATAATAATGCCGAAGTAATCAGCTCCAAACTTCAAGTCAACACTAGTAAAGCCATAAATATCATTTGTGCATATCTCCCTCCAGGAAATAACATTAACACTCTCGAATGTATCCTTAGTTCACTCTCCACCAACCTCCCTCAAGAAACATTAGTCCTAGGCGACTTCAACATTGATTGGTATTCCTGTAACAATGCAAAACCCACCTCCCATATAAACCTATATGGCTTCATACAACTCGTTAATAGTCCTACTAGAACTAATAAAACCAACAATAATGAAACCATCTTAGACTGGATCCTTACTAATACTCCCCAACAAACCTACCAGTCAGGTACCCTACCAGATGACCTAAGCGACCACTCGCTAACATATGTCATTAGACATAAAACCAACCTAATCTTACCTACTACCTACAGAACACTACGCTCAAAAAAGCAATTTAACGTTGAACATTTTCAAACTGAGTTAAGACTATGTAATTGGTCCCCACTAAAATATCTCCCACTTAATGAAGCAGTAGAATACTTCAGTTCCACATTCTTATCTATCCTTGATCACCATGCCCCTAGTCGTACTATTAGAACCAAAGCTAAAGTAGCTCCCTGGCTGACCAACAATACTAGGCAAAAAATCATTCTCAGAAACAAATCTTGGGCTAAATGGCGTACCACTAAGAATCTAACTGACCGCCAAAACTTCAGAGAGCTTAGAAACAGCACATAAAAAGCCATCCTGACAGATAAAAAAACTATTACCTTCAATTACAACAAACCTCCAAAAATCAACCTAAAAAATTCTGGGCCAGTATTAATAATCTTTTATCCCCAGGTCAGTCTATCACACCGAACCCTCAGGACTCTAACCCAGACAATCCCACACAAATAGCCAATAACTTTAATTCTTTCTTCACTAATACTGTCCAAACTCTTTCTAGTCACCTATCCCCTGACACCTCTAAGCTACTCTTACCTACTGGTAATACTCCTCCTTCCCTTCACTTACAACCTGTATCTACCTCCTTTGTCTCATCACTGCTCCAAAAACTAAAACCTACCACCCCCTCTGCAAACAAACTTCCTGCAGAATTCTTGCAAATAGGAGCCAAAGCCACTGCCTATCCCATTTCTATTCTGATAAATAGATCTATAAATGAAGGAATTTTCCCTTCTATCTGGAAGATATCTCACATCATCCCACTACACAAAGGGGGGAACTCTAATGACTTCTCAAACTTTTGCCCCATAGCACTTCTATCACCTCTAGCTAAAATTATGGAAAAATGTATCCATAAACAACTACTTAACCACCTTCTCCATAACAACCTACTTGCTAACTGTCAGCATGGATTCAGACCTTCCCACAGTACTACCACTGCTTTACTCTCCTTTACCAACTCCATCAACTACAACCGCAACAATAATTGTCTATCATCTTCAGTCTTCATTGACTTATCTAAGGCTTTCGACATGGTCAATCATAAACTTCTTCTGCACATACTAAAATCTCTCTCACTTGATACCCCTTCCTTAACTTGGTTTACATCTTACCTAGAAAACCGTCAGCAGGCAGTACTCTGGAAAAATTCACTATCTAATCTCCTTCCTACCTCTTTAGGTGTACATCAAGGCTCTATCCTAAGTCCCGTTCTATTTTCTATCTTTATTAATGACCTCCAATCAGCTATCCCTAACACTACCTGTATACAATATGCAGATGATTCTACTATAATCTGCAGTGCTACCTCTCAAACTGAACTTCAGTCTCTTACCCAAAAAGCCTTTACCACTGTTGAACAATGGTTCTCAGACCATTGCCTTCTCCTCAACCCCAAGAAAACCAAACTGTTACTGTTCTCACCTACCCGTAAATCTACCCCACTTAACTTCACTCTCACTTCCACTGATGGCACTCTCATTTCTCCAGATTCAACTACAAAATTACTAGGAATAACTGTTGACTACAATCTAAGCTTTGACTCACATCAACAACACAATAAAATTAGTTAAAAAAATTGGATCCCTTTACAGAATTAAACCCTTCCTTACACCTGAAGCAAGAACAACCTTAGCCAGATCTCATCTTATCTCTACTCTTCTATATGCTTCCCCTATTTACACTAATCTCTGCAGGGGACTGCCTCTTTTCCAACTCTGTTGGAAAAATGTGTAACAAACTACCCTCTGATTTCTCATCTTTGTCCGCACTACCACTTTTTAAAAGACAACTGAAAATGCATCTCAATAATCACTGGCTTTGCTCCTGTACCAACCCAGATTAACTTTCCTTCTTCCTCTCTCTCTTTTCTTCTACCATAATTAATCTCATTCTCTTCTCTCTATATCCTTGATAGCTCTCCCTTTACATAACATCTATGTAGATAAATGTTATCTCATATATACTGTATATCCTTGATAGCTCTCCCTTTAC